>NW_027279639.1:0-40000 GCF_046629955.1 Centroberyx affinis
CACACTAATGCAGAAAACAAATAAACATCAAAGACTCCTAAGAAATTTATATAAAAAATCTAGGGTGCATAAGACTTTTGCACAGTACTGTATATGTTTATGAAATTAGCAAAAGATTTAGGACAATATTAATGAAACAATATCATCAAAACAGTTGGATTTCAGATATCAAAACCACCAAGTGTTGGAATTTTCTTGTTGCTGCATCATAACAACAAATTACAGTGCATCACATTTTGTAACATTTCATATTCTGAAAAACCTTGGCACTTGTATTTCAACTTGTATTTCAAGGTATTTAATATAAACAAGTGCGGATATCTGTTTCAACATTCTCTTTAACTTGAACATTTCATACGTATGTTTAGGATTATTAAGGTACTGGGAAAATTCTTCAAGTTTGATTGGTTTTCCAATTTGGCAGTGTATTAAAAATGGACAGAGATAGCTGAAATGGTACAGCAAATGTTGCCTTATTCTTTTTTTTTTTTTATGTGTACGACTGTGGAAAACTGACCTCATCGTCGTAGTTACTGTCCTGGACCCCGGAAGCAGCCATCTCGTAGCCATCGGGGTTCATGGAAGGCAGAATGTGAATGCGGGTGGTGTTGATGAGAGTCTGGATGCGCTCGTTCCCCAGAAGATACTCCGAACACAGGTACTGGACCAAGTAGATCAGCAGCTGGCGGCCCATGACTTCATTTCCATGCATGTTGCCAATGTACTTCACCTCTGGTTCAACTACAGAGGGACACATTCAACTGATTCTTATTATAAAGTCCCTTTGTTTCCTCAATAACCAAAAAGCTGCTGAATTCACAGTTTAAAAAGTATTACTTACGCAGCTCATGTTCACCGGGATTGTTGGAGAACTCAATCACGAGTAGATCCTTGCCCTCCACACTGCGGCCGATGCTGTAGGTAGTGGCAATGTCGGAGCATCGAGCCTCCATCTTCTTCATGATACTGATCATCTGAGCGTTGGAGTGATAGGCGAACTGGATCATGGTGGAGGACTCCTCAACAGGAACGCTAGCAGTGCTTTCAATGGCTTCCATCTCTTGCTCTGCTGTAAAGAAATATATGGCTTAATTTATCCCTTTTGCACAGCATTCTTTAGGCTCCAACACTGACAGACAGCAGTCCACATTTTAAGGTCGTGCATCAATAAAATGAGAACGCTGTCTCCGTTCTTGTAGGTTGGCCAGGCTATAAATAGGCTGATGTGAGAGTCTGGTATGTACAGCAGAAACCAATACGAAAATGTGTGGAAAGTATATACAGTATGTGGGACACTTCAGCTAATACATTAGACCTGCTGATGCCCCCATTTTTACATTCACACCCATTTTTACACCTCTAAAAATCTTTAATAGCTCCAAAACCATATGGACCACATATTAAATCTTGGTATTGGCACATTTAAAAGACCTATAAGATTGTATCTGTCTATCATATACCCTGGGAATTAAGTGTGGCTGCCATACTCCTTAGCTTCTTCTGGTAAGGTGGAAAAAATGACCATATTGTGGTTAGACCCACATTTCACTCAATTCCCTTTAACATACATACTCTATGGCACCCCTGGGTATATAAATGCTTCTAGTTTCTTGGATTCCAATATCTAATTTGTCAACTTAAAATTTGTAGTCACCAGATAAGAAATGAAGTGGTTGAAGTCAAATTAAGTCAAAACAGCAACTAGGACATCAGTTTGAAATTAATATGAGTATGGGAATAATTATCCAGGCCCAAGGTGTTGCCAGACATCTGAACCAAATTCTGCTTGGGGAAAAACAGTTTCACACAACACTAAAAGAGTGTTTCACTGTTACAGTGGAGCAGATTAAATGTACTTAATTTCATTGTCTGATTTTCAGTATCTGAAAGACTTTTATGATCATACAAACATTTTTCCACGCTTAAATGACGAGGCCAAATGTTCAAATCAGTTCCTTCTGCAGAGAGCTGACATGCCATGTTTCAGCTCTCATATGGCTCACACATGATGCCGTCAAAGTTATGAGGGGGGGCAGATAGCATTTTTTGGTCTGTTTTGGAAACCTAATGTTCACTTTTCAAGAGTTTATATAGCTTTTAGAGGTTCCGCTGAATACATTGTCAAACAAAGTACACTTTATGGGCAAACCTAAGAAAATGTTTAAAAAGGTACTGGAGAAACGAAAACATGTAAAAAATAACCACAGGACAAGAGAAAATGAGGGTTTATGTGAGAAAGGAGGCATTCCCATTGACCGATAATAATTTAAGTGCATTTTGAGGCGCACCACATGAGCATGTGTGCAAACCAGATGACTGTTGAAAATCTGCTAGGAAACAGAAGGCTCTCGTGAAACTAAAGACTGCTGACACTGAGTGATAATTTTATTCACAACACCCCATAATGTCCAAAGTCATGCAGGTCAGGTGAACCGAAGACTCTAAATTGCCCATAGGCGTTTGTGTGTAGTACGGTATATGATGTAGTATATGATGTATATGTAGTATGTATATGATGTACATGTAGTATGAATATGATGTAGTATGGTATATGACATGTATATGATGGTATATTAAGCCCTTTGAGACATGCTTGTGATAAAGGGCTATATAAGTAAACATGACTTAGTAGTATATTACTTTGGACATGTTATATCAGTCACAGTCAACATTAAAGGTCCTATGAAACGGCATATTTACTTCCCTGATTTGATGTATTTCCTATTAAAACAGGATGTTGGGGCGGGACATAACACAATGAGGGATCATTCAAAAGTCTAAACCAATGGAATATCAGTCAGGGAGAGAAAGGCAGTTTTATTTGATGGGAGGGGTGGAGGGGCGGGATTGTTCAAACATATGTGATGGTTTTATTGGTTGTAATTTATATTTACGCCTACTGGTGCAGCACGAGGTCACCATTAAAGATACACTGTTTTCCAGGATATAAAAGTGATGGAAGTTCATTTCATGGGGGCTTTAAGGACAGGGTCACCATACCAGTGATATAGCACCTGCAGTCCTTACCTCTGAGGCCCTCCAGGGGGTCGTAACAGCCCTCTTGGTCACTTACGTAGAAACGATCGCAGTCCAGAAAGTAGGGCCAGGCCATGTCTATTCCATCAAAAGCGTGGGCACAGCTCTTACGCACCGCCTCGCAGGTGCTGCGGCAGGGCTTCAGCACCCGGTCCTTCTCGCAGCGCGGGGCCAGCACCGAGCAGCCCAGCATGCGGATGTCCGGGGTGCACTCTCCGCCGAGCAGAGACTCCACCACGCTCAGCAGGAGGTACTCGGTGCCAGCTCGGCCTCTTCGCGGGTCCTGTGGCCGATGATATTGGGGAACATGGTCTGGGTGTAAGCCATGTCATCGCAGTAGGACAGCAACATGTCTGTGCATTTGGCTGGGAGGAAAAAAAGGCGGTTCAGAGAGATATGTGGTGAGCTAAGTAACAAGGTTTAACAGAGATACTACCAAGCAACAAGAAGACCTTTTGGAAATTCACCTGATTACACAGGTTGTTCAGCAAATGCATGATGAAGTGCAGTGAACATTAAGAAACAGTCCTTTACAGTACTTTTAAATAACAACCAATATCAATCTAAACTTTATCAATCACATTTTCAGGGATCAAACTATGTTTCACCATCTGTCAAGCATTTAATCATGACCCTCACTGTACTGTCTTCAATCATCGAGTCCCAAATATTTCTATTATCTCTGGAAATTAGAATTTTAATATTTCATACTGCCATTGATCATCTAAAAATACACCTGATGGGTTTATGGCCGTTGGGCCAGATTCCATTAAGACTACACCTAGTGTGACTTATGATCTCATCCGTTTTGTTGTGAAAAACACCGCCTCAAATCAAATCCACAGGCATGAACAGATTGAAGCATGTAACGCAGCTGACTTCTTGGGTAGGGTGAGGTGATTTTACAGCCCAGTCTTCTTCTGACGCCATAGCAACAAGGGCCAATGCAACAGTGTTAAAAGTCTAATTTTATAGTCAGTGATTTACAACTGTCATCAACACATCATTAGTTATGGGCCCAAACTGTCACAGGTGAGAAGACCTACATTCAAAGATAATAATTTATACAAGTCAAAACAGTTAATAGAAGTAATCAGCTACATCATGATGCCAAACAGTTCATGTATATGACACCACTCTTCCTCCAAAATGAAGAATACTCACGTTTTTCTTCAGCTGTTGGCTTACATCGTCCTGCAGGACACATCAATATGTTAGTAACTGTCATGTGGCAGACACTAGATGGCACAATGGCTTCTGTAAATGTTTTACTGTGGCCTACAAGAAAGTGTGCTGATAAACCTCTAGCTCCAACAGCTCTCCAAAATGCCTGTCTGTCAGTAAAGTCTCATTAATGCCTGCCTGTTAATAAAGTCTCATTAATTCCCAAAATGTTTGGGATTTTTCACGGGATTATAACTCCTTACCATGAAGGCTGAAAAGCATGCTTTCATCTAAAAGGCATGCTATAGGCTGCTACATCTAGTTATATTAACATCAAGTTTGTATTTTACATTTCTACAAGATGGATTACACACTAGCTTTCTTCAATAAACCTTACTGTATGAAAGTAGGTTGTTGTATCCGGAAAAGTAATGTAGCCCTCAGCCTGCAAATCAAAAGATGTATTGTCTAATTTCTGCAGCAGGTCCTCATGCACGTTTAAGACCATGTATTCATATGAAGCTGAGAAACTTTACCTAGGAAGTCGTGTCCTGGGTCACATCGCGGAGGAGCGCACCAAACAAGAGTCAGCAACTGCAGCAGGAACAGCAAAATATTGCTCCTTTTCCGCGATTTATGTGCCATTTTGATGTGGCACCTCACACACCCTCTGGCTGCGTTGAATTTCCCAAGCCTGCAGAAACTCCCCAGAACTTCCCCGAAAGCGAATTTATTACACGCATTACGGTCAACTATCAAATTACAGAGGAAATGGCTCCGAGGTGAAGCATCCATGGAGTATTAGGGAAGCATCTGACAGCAGGATAAATGTCGGAGAAGGTGCATACAGATTTTAGTGAAAACAGCGATAATTTACGCATGTTAAAATATGAATATCAACTTGGCAATACACAGGCATACACATCTCTCTCACTTTAGGATTTTGAACTTTTTTGTCATTAAGGTTTTGTTGGCATGCATTGCAATTCTTCAAAAAAAAAATATGGAAAGGAAATCAAAATGCCACCTTCCTTTACTTCGGTCCATTATGCACTCTGCCCCGGACCTTGTTCGACCAACAGCTACATACCAGGCCCTTGGCAGGTGCATTTTATATAGCTAGAAAACATACATCCATGATTTAGTCTGGTGGAAGATAGCACGTCGTCATATTGGGGCCCGCTGGTGAACCAATATGAACACATGAAAAACAGTTTAAGCGATTTTATTACTTTTTGATTTTATGACTTTATAATAAAGAGTTATCAGATTAGTGTTAAGAAAAATAGCAGCTGTAGCCAAAGTTTAGGAAAGTAACGTTATTGTCATGCTAGCACATTCCTCGTTACAAATCTTGCTAGCTAGCTAACAACCTCCTTGGGCTAGGTACCGCTTGCGCTTGGTGAATCAACAGGTGTGTAATCTCTGATGCTTCTTTTGTGTTGCCAGGCAGCGAAAGCAGTAGATGATATTGTATGCTAGCAATCTTTCAGACATCTGTTTCTCTAAAGTTGAGTAAGATTTCTTGTTGACTGTTCCGTGGATAACAAGCTTATATTTGGAAAGCTACACCTGCTTCAAAATACTCACCAGATATGAACTGATCTAAGCAGAACCTGCATTTTGCTGTGTGCTTTGACGTCTTCTTTGTCATTAGCTAATTGAGGCTACCCTGTTCTTTCTGATAATTTTTGTAACTCTTTAAATTAATTTTCCTCCGCCGTTTTTCCTGCTTTATTAGAACAGCAAGCACACAACAAAAGTTGACCATGGTGTTTGCAATGTTGACAGAAGTCGGACTAGGCAGTTGCGCTGCGTGGTGGTCTTCCAACATGGCCGCTAGGGGGCCCACTAGTTTAACTGTAGGCCTACTGACCATCCAATAAGCAGCATCATGTCGTTACTCAGTTTGTAGTCTGGTGTAATGGTAGCTTGTTCAGAAATAAACAAGTAAATAATAAAAAAAAAAACCTAGGAGTTAGTCACAGCAAATACATGTAGCCTATTGTTTTTGTCTTGCCTACAACTGAGTTTAACTCATTCTATTAAACAGAATCTTCTCTCCTTTAGGCTGAGTATCTGAATTAACATAATGGGTAGCTTGATTCTGTACCATGCAGGCAGGCAAGACCCCTTGGTTCAAGACTGGGTGGGGTATCTTGAGAGCGAGCTCGGCCCTCTGGCTGGGTTTCTGCTCTAATGAGTGGAGTGATTGGAGGGTGGTGGGAGCAGGAGCTGAAGTCTCTCATCAGATAGAAATACTATCCTTCAGCAAACTCAGGAATATGAATTAGATCTTTAATGTGGCCATTTATTATGCTGATAGACTGTTGTGCGGCCCAGAAATTGGATGGGCATGAAGCTTCATGCCCTAGGAGAGATGACCCCCTGTGGGAGACATCCATGGACAAATACTTACAGAGACTGACTGACTGAACTCACATACAGATCTCCCTGCATGGTAGAGAAGGACAATTGTAGACTGTGGGTGTAATAATGAATAACCTAAAAGGATCCTGTTAGAGAGTGACTATATGATCATAGGCCTGATGGAGAACAGAAGGGGCATTTATCTGTGAACACGGCTGAATCAATGTAGAAATGAGTGTGTGCATCCATCTACTCTAGAAGAAAGAGGCTAATGTGTGGTTAAAAAATGTTCAATCTACAGTAGGGCTGGGCAATACGGACAAAATTAGTATCACGGTAATCATAAGAAATAGTTTCGATATTGATAGTCAAAATCATGTGTTCAACAAATTTATCAGATTGAACTGCACAGCAATATAAAGTATGATAAAACTCTTATTTTCAAATAGTATTCATTTGTTTGTGATCTCATTTTGTTAGAGATTTGAATCTCTAACAAAATGAGAGATTTTTATCGCCCAGTCCTAATCTACAGGTGAGGAAATTCAGGCCAATGGGTCCATTTGAAGCAATAAATTAGAACACAGGACTGATAAAGTGACAAATGCCTTGAAATAGGAGCAATGATCATAATAATAAGGGATAACCCAAGAAGATGTTATTTTGCTCCTAAGACTCCTAAATGCCTAGATAAAGAAGACAAAGATAGAAGAAGCAAGTGAAGCAAAAACAAGCAGCTTTTTCCTTTACTCTTCCTGGGAGACGATCACAGTTTAAAAAACGGCGCTACAGTAAGTGTCACACTTACTGTCGTGCCATTCATTACATTTTTGTAATGCTTGGAACATTATTTTTCTGTTAATTTTTTTCTCTGTTGTTTGTAATGTTTATTTTTACTTTTTGACCTCCTTAACAACTTTGTAGAAGAACAATTTGTAGAAGACATTCACCTCCTCGTTTCCACCTTTATACTCTTGGATGAGAAATCACTTTTCCATTGCCCTTCTCACAGTGAATTGAAGTGCTTGAAGGGTTGGAGGTGGTTACCTACAGTATAATGGTGTAGTATCTGCAGACTGGGTCTAGTCCCTGCAAGGCAAACTAATGTACCTTTAAATATTCCTCAGGCTGAACCAGAAGTCTTTAACTTAACCTGCATGTCGGAGGAGTCAGGAGCCACTGCAGGCGTTGTGGTGCACTGGAGGTTTGTAGGGGCTCAACACAGCAAATATATGACAGGGGTCTTAATACATAAATGGTATCATCCCACCACAATTATCCAGTTGTAGTACTTATCAGGTTGTAACTCACTCATGGTTTACAGTGAGCTCTCCAGTTAGGAGTCTGTAAACTGCACAACAACACAAGGTGGCCTACTTATGGTTTCAAAACTGGGTCGACTCTCACTGCAAGAGGAAGCTATTGTCCTAACGGCTCCTGTAAAATACGTGTTAGAAATACATTTTCAGTTTGAGCAATTTTAATCACCAATTTCTCCTTTATTATTTTAGCATGAACTGCGTGAATTCAGAGGTGTTGGGGTAGGGGTTAGCCAAAAAAGGAAAAAAAAAGTCAAGAGAAATTCCTTTATGCTGCACATAATTACCATTCTGCTTCCATGCGTCACATTAAGAATGCAAGATTGAGTCATTTCTGGGTCAGAATAAATCACAACCACTAACTGGCTGAAATGATCTTTGACCCGTCGCTTTAATTGCACTCAGCAATAATGTTTCTGAAACAGAAATTGTTCATGTGACAACTGCTGTCAGTTTTCATGCTGCACATCATCTGCAGTGTAATTCTGCACACTAGGCAGATAACAGGAAAACAATGTGATGCGGTAACAGGTGTGTAGCTGGTGGTGAAAGGAGCTCAAATGGGATATGTTTCTGTTCAGGTACACCCTCTTTCCAAAATGATTTAATTCATCTTTCTCAACTTTCTCTTTAACTTTCTTTCAGATATTGAAATTGGCCTTAGATTTCTTTACAAGTCATTTTGCCCACACAAAATTTCCTCTCAGTACCTTAAATATGTTTTGCATTTTTGGTGGCAAAATGTTGTCATGCACAGGTGAAACAATGTTGAGACAAATGCTACTATTACAAATTTACTTACAAATTTAATCATGAAATGAAATATGATATTATCTAATGATGTTATCTCGATTCAGTGACATTAATGTGAAGCTGAAAACATGAATATTTTTTAATGATTTTTATAATTGACAGCTTTTATTGCACATATTCCACTAATAGCTAATCACACTACCAAAGAACAGCAAGTGGCTTACAGGAAGAAAAATACATGTGCGTAAAGTACATCTAAAGAAACAAGTTTTTTAATAAAGCAGCTATCTCGATTATTATAGTACTGAACAGCCGAAAAAGTCACATATTTAAATCTGGCACAAACACAAAACAGTGTGTTTAAAGCACTTTGAAAACATTCTTATGCTACATCACATTGCTCCCATTTGAAGAAAATTATCTAAGTAAACAAATCAGTTGTTCCTGTACAGTGCAAAATATAGAACATCATGTAAATATCCATACAAACGTTTTCTTCAGTCAACTGGCAAAATAAAGTACAGTTGTACAAATGCATTTCAGTCAAAAGTGGGCTATCTCTAGCACATTCAGTAACAACTCACGCTTTAATAACATGGTATAAATGTTATTTGCCTTTGGCTCCTGTAACTAAAGTAGCTCTGAGAGAATAATACAAAGTGCATCAATATTCAGTGATTGACATGACATTGTGAACAACTGCAAAGTAGTCTAACACGGTCAATACAGGGACATGGCGATCACGTGCAGCACTTGAGTTTCCACACCTGTACTCCCATTCACTGAAAGTATGTTATCCAGATGTGATTGAAGTGCAGCGGCATCATCCAATGACTGACAGCCGGCATGACCGATACACTTTCACATCTTCGACTCTCCGCCTATCGACCGCAAGCCTCAAACTCCGTCCCTGAAAGGTCACTACATGTGGATTTGTCGATATCGTTATAAAGTGGTTGGTACAGTACAAAAGACCACTTTATACATGTCTCTTATTTCCAGCTGGAGGGGGGGAGGGGGGGCGGGGTTGGGGGGGCGGGTACAGTACAGTCTCCAGCGGTGTGGTCCTTCAGTTTACGATTCATCTGAGCCCATGACTTATTCAATGAAATTGATTCATTTGATCTAGGCTGTGTGTGTGTGTGTGTGTGTGTGTGTGTAGCGTCACCGATGAATCATGGATCCCTTGTTTACCAATTCTGAAGCCACTGTCTCAACATTGTCCCCATCACTCCCTATCTGTCTCGCCCTCCCCTCCCTCCGTCTCGCCCCTCTTCTTCTTCTTCTTCCTCTCCTTCCTCATTCATTCTCTCCCTCATTACTGTCTTTTCATTCGTCTCCACCCACCGTCTTTCCTGCTCCCGCTTCCCCTCCTCCCCCCTCCCTCCACCCCCACAATCTGTCCCCCCTATCTGCTCTCTTTTTCCTCCTAACAATATCCTGTCCTCTCCATCTCTCTCCTCACTCTCTCTCTCTCCTTTCTACCCAGTTCATTCTTTTTCCTTCCTTCCTCCTCCCACCCTCTTCCAGAGAGGCAACCTTTATTTTTGGCCCGTAGTGTATCTGTCATGTCCGCGCATTTGCCATTAACTGATCCTCTGGAGACAGTAGTCGTTCTCGGTGTCTAAGGAGCTGTTGTGGCCAGACGAGGGATACAGGTCACGACGGAGCAGCCGGTTGACGACAGTAACCAGGACCTTCTTGTACTGCTGACGTAGGAGGGAGTAGGCGAAGGGGTCGGACGCGGCCTTGCTGTATGTCAGGCACTTACTGATGATTCCCCAGTGGCGGTTGATGCCCACGAAGGGAAGGAGCTCGGCCAACCTGGAGGGGGTGGGAGAGGGGCGGCAACAAAAACATGACTACATAAAACCCCATTTTATTCAAAGTCAGGGCTTTTTTTCTTCTGTTTTCCAAATGTTATTGTGTGATGATTGGATGAGGTTTCCATTGTAAATCTTATTTTAAACTGAGCAATATAATGAAGCAAGAGTGTAAAGTATTCATAGTATTCCCATGATATCACATGCATTTCCTACCAATATGGTGCTTTACCACATACACAGCTCATTGGCTGTGGCTGTCATTTGATTATAATCATCTGTTAATTGATTACAATCACCTGTTATTTTCCAAGATTTCAAGATGGTTGTATGGTGATGTAACAGAATACTTTGAATATAACATGCAATGCAAGCAAAATGCACGCAAAGTTTACCACAGGGATTTCTAGAAGAGGAATGGGAAGAGTATTACAGTTTTACCATCAGTAAATGATATGCACAAGGCTAATTAAAACTAGAACAGAGAGCATATGCACAGAAATCCTCATAATTAGATGTTTTGGGCTTCAACAGGTCACTCAGGCTGCTTCCAGTGGGCAGGGTGGTCAGGAGGTTATTCCAGTTACTGAGACACTTTTCCTTGTTAATGTGTTTCCTCTCATCCTCCCCATACATACATGCACCACAAATGTCAAGCTGATGGATGATCACCGCCGCAGTGCTGAAACACGTGGCTGACAGCAGTTTTGCGGGCCCTGAAGCATTTCCTCCTTTCTCTGGAAGCAAGCCTTTGTTGTCTGTATCTAGTATTGTCCCTATACACACGTTTATATGTGTGCCAGCCACCTGTTCACAGGGCGATGCTGGTGTGTGTGTGTGTGTGTGTGTGTGTGTGTGTGTGATCAGAGTCATCTCACGGTTCACCGAAAAGATGAGAATCCTAAATTTGTTTGGTGTAGGCTGTTTAAGATGTGGATGAAGATCAGAACCCATAAGGACATACTGTAATCTGATTATGCACTTCACTGGGCTTGCATTTTCCCTTATTCCCTTAGTGATGGTTTCTTTTGGTTCTTTACAGTATAGGACAAAAAAAAAACTAGTATGTTATAATGAGTCTGGATCCTAAGATGAGGTTTGGTTCCCAGAATGAAAATGTTTAAAAACATTGTCAGTTGAAGTTCACAGCTTTTCAGCAATACAACAACCATCACAATAGGTACCTGCCGAGCTTCTTTCCCTATAATAATATCTATATGAACTGATTCGCCTATATAAAATAATAAAATAATCCAGTCAAAGATAGTTTAGGAAGCTCTGGTCGTGACAGAGCAAACTTAAAATAGTGATTACATTCAAAGCTAAACTCTCACCCCATCTGGTGGTTATCCGTCACACACACATACACACACATACACACACACACACACACACACACAGATCAGAGGTACCAGCAAAGAGAAAGTATATAGAAAAAAGCAAACAGAGATTATATGCTCTTGAAATGTTTGTAGCAGTGTTCAGCAGTTCTGAAGTGCATGACTGTGTGTTCAAGTCCAAGTATGTAAAGGTATTTGTAAATATTTATAATTTTCCCTATCTACTTCATACATATTTGTGATCAGCATGTTGACCTGTAGGCCAGCCACAATTGTGAATCAACAAGAAAGTCATGAATAAATATGGAGACCCAAGAGACTCATTTTAATACTGAACAGACTCAACAATGCGTGAACAATTGTGTGGACAATTTGCTCCACATTTTCACCCATTTTGACCATGACATGAAATCTTTTTAGTGTAATGAAATGTTGTTATTGGTTCTCTGTCTGTAACTAAATATGCTGCTTCCATCCTGGCCAGGTCTCCCTTGTTAAATGGATTTTTGAATTGAGCTAGATTAATAAAGGGTGAATTAAAAAGAATATCCTTGCTGAATCCAGTTCAGTTGTCATATTTTTCAACCCCAAATTTCCCTATGCAATGTTAATGATTTTAATCACAAGTTGCACATGTGATGATTCAGTTAAATATAATAATATATGTGATAATGACATTTTTCAGTCTCATATTCTTGATCCAAGGAGTAATAGTCTCTCACAAATGAGCATGAGAGATTGATGCATTTTGAAGCTGACTTCAAGTGATGAATTCTGATTAATGAATAAAAAAAAAGGTGCAAAAATCTTGACTTCCATCGCCAGTCCGAATACTTCAAGAACCTATGCTGTCACATTTAATTTAAAATGGTCAGATAAATAGCTGACTGGACCTTCATATGAGTTTGGTGCAGCTGTAGCTGTAGTCACCAGCAGCGGCCTGAGGAGGTCATCACTGCTCTTTGTTCAAATCTCAACAGAGCAACAACCACCACTTCACTCAGCTCAGTGAGCTACTGGCAAATAAAAAGGTGTGGCAAACAGTGGACAGTCACTAATTCAATTAATTTCAGTTTCAGAGTTGTATTAAATTATGTTTTATTCTCTTCAAACGACTCAAATTTCATGTAAAATTAACCAGATAGCAAGACTGAGGACTGAAAAATCTCTGGTCCAGGCAATGATGATTAAAGTAAAGCAGCACTAAAGACAGGGGTGCCAGTAGCATTAAACACACACTTCAAATGTTCACCTGGTTAATGAGTAAAAACAAAAAAGTGAGCAATTCACAGGCCTCCATCCCGGCTCCCTGCCTCCCGGATCGATGGCGTTTGTACTATTGAAGACTGGGGTTGATGCACGCTTGTCCTTGATCTGAACCTGGAAGTGATGTCTGCACCACCTCAAACTGTTGCTGTGTAAATAGAATGAACTCCTCAGCAGGGCATGATGGGAAAACCGATGGTGCCAAAGAGCCAGGAGGGAGTAATGAAGGAGCGATATCTGATGAAACTGAGATATCTACTATTTGAAAAAAGAGACATCAGCTATTACAAAATGATCTATAGCACAAAAATGAAGGGATAGGTAACTGAAGTCCTTGGATCACAAAGGACTGGATCATCTATATTTTATAGTTATTGAATGATGAATAAGGATTTATTTTCCTAAAGGGACAGGTTCAACTGTTTGCTGTGTGGGGAAAATAAACTCTTAGGTCACATGATTGAAAAACTCAGTTTCTTAAAGGTCTTGCAGGGTAACACATGAGGACTTTCTCTCCACACTGCAAAAATGTCCATCTTGACAAGTGAAAATCTGATTTTTACAAAAACAAGTAATAAGAAAAATATGCCATTAGAGTTAGAAAGCTTCACTTTTTTCCGACTGTAATTTCACTTGTTTCAAGAATTTTCTTGAATCAAGTAACAATATCATGAAATGGGTCACATCACTCCACCAGTTTCAAGATACAGTAACGACACGTGATTTGAGAAAAATCTTGATCAGCTGACATGCTCTGATCCTGTTGACATATGTTTTCATTTGTTTACTAGACCCTGTTTACACTTGGTTTTAAAATGCGTCTTGGGCGATCGGATCACAAGTGGACAGCGCTAAATACAAGTGTAAACGACCACCAAGGCACATTGTGATCAGATCACTCAAACCACTTGCCGAGGTGGTCTGGGACGCATTTGACCACATATCTTTTGTAGTGTAAACACTAATGTGTCCCGATGCGTCACCGACAAGGACGTAACGGGAAAATACGTCATCAACGCAGTAACGTAACGCAGGCAGTTACGAAATCTGAACACAAGTGGTCAGCTGGACACCTTGGAGACGCATGATAAACACAGGTGTAAACGGTCTCGGCTGTCCACTCCGATCGCCTTTTAAAACCAAGTGTGAACAGGGTCAAAGACTTGACAAATGTCTCGTTATGATGGACAGTTTTTACAGTGTAGACTCTCTCTCCTTCCCAAACCAGACAACGACCTCTACACTTCAAATTAAAGCATTCCAAAACAATCAATCAATCAATCAATCAACCTTTATTTTGTTCTCAGAAGACACACTGAGGGTTGAGACCCTCTTTTCCAGTGGTGCCGAGATTACAAGTACAGAAAATCACAAACAACACGAAAGAGGAAACCAATGAATAAACGAATAAATAAACAACTAAACAAACAAACAAAAAGACAATTCAAAAAGAGAATCACACAGATCAGTCCATCATTTAAAACAGGTGCAATTAAGGTTAACCAGAGTTGATATCTTTGACTGAAACTGTCCCAGGGGAACAAGGGAAATACCATTTGGGGAAAACATTACTCTTGGTACAAAAATATTTCTGGTGTGAAATGAATGCATGTTATGAGTCATCTGAAGACCTTGGCTTACAAACTAGTTCTGTTTTTGAGGATAGAACCATCTGTGTTTTATGAAATATCAACTCATGAGTTTCAGGTAGTATTTTTAAGTGTGTACAGCATGTTGGAGCAAAACCTTTCAATTGTTTGTTTTCTGCAGAGAGCGAACTCTTAGTTAGAGCCTAATCAGATAAACCGGTGTTGCTAAAGAGCCTGCAGGAGGAAACACTTATGTGTAGTCTCTCCTTGTCAAATTAAAAGAAACACACACACACGCACCCACGCACGCAAATGCACATGCAATCCTCCCCGCAATTGGTTTCACCTAATGTCCTGCAGCATGGCTGTCTGCAAATAGCTCATCTAATTTCTGTCTTCACGAGGTCTAGTCAAGCTCTCACAATAAAGACAATCTGATCTGCGCTGTACGTCTCAACACATGATCGCTGTGGACTCAAAGGCCCACGCTAAGCTGTGCACACGCACACACACACACACACACACACACACACAGGGGAATATTTATTTATTCATTGGTGTTCCATGCCTGATTTGACAGGGGTTGAAAGATCCTCTCCTCGCCACTAGAGTCTCAAACAAGCTGCTTATTCCTGTCAGACAGTTTATCTTTGCGTTTAGATAAAGCAGGTTAAAAAGTTTTGAAACCTGTGGTAGATAATCCAAAAGCTGTGTAGGCCATGTTAAGCACATGAGCCAACAGTAATTTGGCCTTTAGGAGTTTCCCTTCCAGTCTGTTATATTTCACTACGACTCACTGATGAGGTCTTTCTTTAACTCTAAAGAAGCCTAATTGGCCCCACTAATTGAAAGGAACCGTCTGTGTGTGTGTGTGTGTG
Source organism: Centroberyx affinis (assembly GCF_046629955.1). Lineage (NCBI taxonomy): Eukaryota > Metazoa > Chordata > Actinopteri > Beryciformes > Berycidae > Centroberyx > Centroberyx affinis. The sequence continues at coordinate 15,539 of NW_027279639.1, forward strand.
TGTGTGTGTGTGTGTGTGTGTGTGTGTGTGTGTGAGAGAGAGAGAGAGTGTGAGTGTGAGAGAGAGAGAGAGTGTGTGTGTTGTGGGGGGGGGGGGGGGGATCCCACAATGCACCGCAGGTTCCTTACTTTTGGGGGTAAAATATTCAATCCTTGATTACTTTGGTATTGTCATTTTTCAAGGAAAGTGGCAAGGATGAGAGAAAGGAAGGAAGGAAGGAAGGAAGGAAAGGACGAAGAATTGAAGGCAGGGAGGAGTAGGGAAAAGAGAGAGGGATGAGGGAGGAAGGAAGGAAGACGGGGGAGAGGAGGATGAAAGGAAGGAGGGTTGAGGGAGGGAATGGAGGGATGATAATGTAATAAGGAAGGAATGAATGAAGGAAGGAAGGAAAGAAAAAAGGGAGGAATGAGAAAAAGGGGAGAAATGACGGAGGAAGCAAAGGAGGAGGGAGGGAGGGAAGGAAGCAGTCCCAGGTGCTGGACAGTGTGCAGCATCCAGCCTCCACCTCACTCTGTCACCGTCCAGCAGCAGACTGAGCCACGGCCTTGACACCTGGCAAACATCTGTTACATAACTGACCACACACATGATCCAAGGTCTCCCTGCACACCCACAAGTCCAGTCTGTCCGTTGTCGCCCACTTCCCACCGGGGTCAGGGCCAATCATGAACTGAACTGAGAACGCATGAAAAACCCCAATTCAGTTTCTGGGGTTGGAATGTGAATGTGAATGTCACCCAGCTGTAAGGAAACAGAACGTGAATTGGAATGATAGGAAACAGAATTTAATTCCATGAAATTCCACTTTTAAAGAGAGTTTGTCTTGACCTGTTAAATGTTATAAAGCAAACATTATTGTTGTAAAAGAGTGAGGTTCTACTCTTATGGAGGAAAGGAGTCTGGCTCAAGGAATTAGACTATCACAGGTGGTGTGTCCATTAAAACACAGGAGCAATGAGTCCGTTTATCCATTTAATGTAGACTGAGTCCATACACTGTTGATATGAATGCATTGTTGGTTTCTAAACATCGAACAAAAAGTTCGGAACTTTGTGTTTGGTAGATTATTTCTCTGTTGTAACAATGCTCCTTGGCAATACATTTTATACCGTTGGAAAGCCTGTTTATTTCCCTTTTAAATGGTGCCCCATTTGTAAGGAACATGCATTTGTGGGATGAGCAGCATAGCTGAGTATGTGGGTTGCGCTCATGTAAAATTTGCCAAATCTTCTCTGCCAATGCCAAACAGCTTATTCTGCTGTTGCTATTGACTCTTGTTTGGTGTTGTTTGGTGGATTGGATGATTGAAGTCTATCAGTAACATGGAAGAAACAAGACATATTGGCAATTTTACAATTAATTCATTTAACAAACAGTCAGGAGCCTCAGTAGCGTGTGGAAGAACCATACACAGCCACAACAGCCTGGCACCTCCTCCTCATGCTGGTCACCAGCCTGGTCACACACTGCTGTGGGATGGCATTCCACTCCTCAACCAGGATTTGTCGCAAGTCAGCCAACGTGGTTGTGTCGGTCACTCTAGCACGAACAGCACGCCCAAGCTGATCCCATAAGTGTTCAATTGGGTTGAGGTCAGGACTGTTGGCAGGTCATTCCATTCTCTCTACTCCCAAATTCTGGAGGTAGTCTCTGATAAACCCCGCTCTGTGGGGGCGAGCGTTGTCATCTTGGAGGATGGAGTTCGGTCCCAGACTGTGGAGATATGGGATCGCCACTGGTTGCGGAATCTCATCTCGATATCTCTCTGCATTGAGATTGCCTCCAATGATGACAAGCCTCGTTTTTCCAGTGATGGAGATGCCGCCCCACACCATCACACTGCCTCCACCAAAAGGTATTACTCTATCGGTGCAGCAATCAGCATAGCGTTCTCCCCGTCTTCTCCACACTTTGACCCTACGATCCAACTTCCGTAGGCAGAATCTGGACTCATCGCTGAACATAACGTTCCTCCACATGTTCAGGTTCCAGTGCAGGTGCCAATCAGGTACCTGATTGTCAGCACCTGGGGGTACCGGAAGCTCAAAACAAGAGTCAATAGCAACAGCAGAATAAGCTGTTTGGCATTGGCAGAGAAGATTTGGCAAATTTTTCATGAGCGCAACCCACATACTCAGCTGTGCTGCTCATCCCACAAATGCATGTTCCTTACAATTGGGGCACCATTTAAAAGGGAAATAAACAGGCTTTCCAACGGTATAAAATGTATTGCCAAGAAGCATTGTTACAACAGAGAAATAATCTACCAAACACAAAGTTCCGAACTTTTTGTTCGATGTTTATAATAACACCAGAAAAAAAACACACATTATAAAGTGTACATTAATAGATATAAATAACATAGCCTACTACAAAGCATAATAAGCTAGACACTTGACTTACGTTACCAATATATAATACAAAAATATACCGTTTCTGTGCTCTAAACACAGTTACATGTGACGTCACTATTTCATTCATAAAATATCCGCGTATGTGTAATGTGTTACACTGGGTTTAGCGGCGATTGGCAACAACTTAGAGAAATGTAATCCTCATACAAATAAGCTTAACTTACATTAATCACAGACAAAACAATTATCCACTCCACAGCGATCTGATCCCCAGCCACCATTCACCTCGACAAACTTCCAGAAACTCACAGGTGTATGGACCTGATTAATCAAGGCCCAGCGCGCACCACAACGCGCGTGACCGTCAGGGCTGGCGCGCTGCGGCGCAATGGAAGGGCGCGCTGAAGTCCCGGGATTTTCCACAATTGTGGAAAATCCCGCTCCCTTCCATGGACACACCACCTGTGATAGTCTAATTCCTTGAGCCAGACTCCTTTCCTCCATAAGAGTAGAACCTCACTCTTTTACAATTATGAATAAAATAAAAGACAGTTAAACAAATCAAATACATTCAATCATAATGTATGTATTACGCTTGCATGTTATGCACCAAATACCACCTGAAAGGTACCTTTAAGATTTTATGAAATTGACTATTGATAATATACTGTATAACAGTGTGTAATCTCAGATATTTGGTAAGAAAAAACAAAAAAACATTGAATTTCACAGAATTTCATTGAATTAAATTCAATGTCCTGAAATTCCTGTTCAATTCTAATTCTGTTTCCTTTTTGTTTTTTTCCAATTCCAATTCCTCGGTTGAATTGGAACTGATGAGTTCATTCATGACTTCACCCCAACCCATGACTCGCATTTATATTTGCATTTAAATACATTTAGTCCCAGCTTTCATCCAAAGGGCCTTACAGAACCATGAGCATAGACATTACTTCAGTATGGGTGGCTCTAGTGGGTGTGTATCCTCTAACCCTGGCATTTTTAACACTATTATATGGTCTGCCCATTGAGTTACGCAAGACCTTGTGTGAGTGTGTGTGTGTGTGTGTGTGTGTGTGTGTGTGTGTGAGTGTGTCCTCGCAAATGTCACATGATTCTTTTTCACATGTAGTTACAATGTTCAACTAGTGAAAACTGCACACCTTTAAAGTTCTTTCATGCATGTCAAAGGTGTCTGTTATATATTTCTATGTCCCCAGTGTTTATATCTATATCATAATCATAACAGTGCAATACTTAAGATGTTTACTGTCCCATAGCATAAAATGACCATAATATACAGTATCTGCAAGGGTTTGATAAGGGTTGTTGATCAATACCAGTGACTCAACTAGATTTGGGGTTTTCAAAACTCACTTTTTGGCCTGAAATCTGGTTTGGAACAATACTCCTTTTACTCAGATACTGTGATATAGGGTCGGTTTGACTACTGTTGACAAAATATACTTATTAAGTCGCTTAAGTCCCTTTGAACAAAATCATCTGTAAATGTAATGTAAATACTCACTTTTGCTGATTGCATGTGAACCAGACCTGAGTCAAAGAGTATTTACAAACTCCACCCATCTGGTACTCAAAGCAGGCAAAAACAATCATTACGAATTATTTGCAAATAATACTATTTGACCCAGGTCTGATGTGAACTATGTATGTGAGCATGCATGTATGTGTGTGTATATTCCTCTCTGCCTTTGTGCATGCACTGCGCTCATAAGCACCCTGAAGGTTAAGCTCTTGTGACTTAATCTAACTTGATGCTGAACATGAGCCTCATCTGACCCTCATATGCTGCTGCATTCCAGTGTTATTGTCAGTGAAAAGCCAACCTTTGATTTTTATTCAGCCGCGGATCACATGGCTTGCTTTTAAGGATAATCGTCGTTGAGATAAGCCTTCTGCAGGTTATGTAAAACTATTCCCACGCTGCAAAAAGATCCATGTTCACAAGTCACCTGATGTGTGTTTCTTAAAGCCGGCGCATAGCTCGGCACAGTGGGGTGAGATAACAACAAATTGATTGATTGATTGATTGTTTCAAGAACATTCCTGACACAAGTTGAAACCAGTGGAGTTATCTCACCCAGCTAGCAAAAAAAGTTCCCTCGTTTAAAGAAAAATCAGATTTTAAGACTGAACGGGAACCTAATTGGCTTGGTAAGCTGGACATTTTTTTGCAATGCGTGTACTAGCAGGTTTTTGATCTGTCATAAAATCCTAGACAGCAGCTGTGAGCCGGCTGGTGGGTCAATCACTTGGACCTTTCTGCTGCTCACTGTGGGTGAGAAAGAGGATTGTGTCATCCTCCTAACATGGCCTGTCACATACACACAGTATTTGGCACTAACTGTACAGGCGCTTGTCATAACTTAGCAGTGATGCACACTCAGTGCTTTATGTAACCTCTGTTTTATTGCAGGCATGACACCGTGGCACACTGAACAGTTACGGCTGAGGTTGTATAGCATGTTATGGATTATTACATAAATATAATAGCAGGGTGCCACAGAGCCATTCCTGTAAAACAAGGTCATACAAACTCATGCATGTATATAGAGTATGTATATACAGTATGTATCTGGCTATCTATGTATAGGCACATTTATGTATATATACATTTATCTTGTGGTCCAGCTTATTTCAAAATACTTTAACTTGTTTCAAGAAAATTCCCAAAACAGGTAAAATTGCATTGGAAACCAGTTAAATTATCTCTTCCTATTTGCTGATTTTTTCACTTACTTTAAGGAAAACAACAACAAAGATTTTAAGACTCAATACTAGACTAAATGAGTCTTTAGGAGACATATCCAGTATTGAGTCTTGTTATATTTTCCTAATAGAAAAATATACATGTATCTATGTCTGTTTTATATGCATGAACGATTGCTGCCACTGCAATTATTGATAGCACAAAATTTAAATTCATGGTTACACAGAGTGGATCCTCATGGAGATATTGAATGACAAAACTGGTGATTTTGTATTTTTCCAAAACTCTTCATATTTTATAGGTGTTTTACAGATATAGCATTGTGGCACAATGAAAAATTGTTGGCAACACTACAGTATCAAGAAAGAGTAATCTTCTGTATTTTAACAATCCCTACCTTGACTATTTGTCAAGAGATTATGTTGGATATGTCTCACAGATTGAGTCAGTGCATCTTCAAATCTTCAAGATCAAGGTGCTCTGTGAAATCCGGTCAATGCTTTGTCTCCTGTCACTATGATTCCTCTTCTTGTCACTAATTTCCAGATTCATATATCTGAACTCTAGTGAAGCACAGACTGTCCAGTCTTCTTTAGCTGCCTCCAGGAGCCTTGGTTCACCCGTTACAAACTTCTGTCCTTCTTGTCTTCATGTGACACCATGAACCATGAATGCTATGGATCGATCATGGGAATCGTATTTACGCTTGCTTTATCACGAAGGTGCTCTTCTTCTTACAGTCAATTGAATGTCTTGTGTAGCCTAGGCTTCCCTGCATCAGATCTGACTCCATGTTACATAATCAATATTACAGTTTATGTGGCAAATGTAATGCTTGGTCACCCTAAACCCCAACCCTAAAAATCCCTACAATCAATTAACAGTGTTTCTATACTTTTTTCCATTTCAAAACTAAAAACAACATGGCAACATGACTCAACTATGACTGTTACATCACTCTATATCTTAACATTATTCTTCACAACATCAAATACCATATGTGAAATGAAAATGGTGTGCAACTACACAAAATGTTTAGTCCCAAGCGTATTGAATCAGTTTTCACCAGATGTTTCTAGACATTTTGTGCAACTCCAAAACTTTTCAAGACCTCAAAATTGTCAAATTAATTTTCCATACATTTCTAGACTGTCTAGACGTTAAAGGATAAGGCTGGTGTTTTTTAATGCATTTCTTACTGTCAACAAATCCTATGAAAATAACAAAATCAGCAATGAATTTGTTTTGCCAACAAGTCTCATCCTTGTAGCCGGTGCCCAATGAAGCCATGTCCCAGCAGCCATAGAACACCATTGTATTAAAAAAACGATTAAAAACATGTCACAGAGCCATGCCGTTGCTCTGGGCAACATATTTCATCATCACGATGCACCGGGCCAGCCGACTTTTTCCTCAAACAACTTAATAAGCCGGCTGTAAACACGTTTGCGATCTCAGGAAAGTAGTTCCGTAGCACCGAAAATAGTCCTCATCGTAATGAAGAATTTGTTCCCATTTGAATTGGATTTGGTAATAACTACAACAGCCTGACTTTTGGTGGTAACAGTTAGCGATTTTTAAAATTGAAACTATGTCTTTGTAAGCTGTATTTAAAGGTTTTTAGCTTACAATTGGAGCCAATTACTTCTGGTTTGAAGGCTAAAAAGGGAATGTGGGAAGTCAGAAAGTAACGGGAGTAGTGCAAAGGCATTGTTGATTTTTGATATTTTCATAAGATTTGTTGATGGTAGGAAATGTATTTAAAAACGCCAGCCGTATCCTTTAAATAATCAACATCAAATTACAGATGAAATGTGCATCAAGACCAGGCCCATGACTTAAACCTTCAGCATAGTCTCCACTGAAGAACCAAACTGTTCAGGCCCACAAAACTCTTTTAACTCTTGCCGACAGTGGACACATGTCATCATAGGTCAGAGATAGGGTTTTAATTGCTTGTTGTTGACGTTTTGAAAATGGCACTTTAGCCTTGTGAGAACTGCTTGAACCTGCTTTGCCCCTGACCTTGGTCAAATTGTATTAGCAAACACATTTTATAGTTTGTTTGAACCTACTTAGGTGCTAGATGGGTGGGACAGGGTGATACAATAACTAGAAAGTTAAGTATTGGAAAGCATTTGAATTCAGTATACATTTTCTGTGATTGACAGTTCAGTGTCTGAACAAGATAACTCAGTCGATGTATTTAAGTGTTTGGGTTAGTCTGCACTCAGTATGAGGAATTCAATAGAAATCAAACACAAACAAGTTTTCCACAGCAGCACTCGCCTTACAGTAATCTATATGATGTACCAGACAGTTGCATCAGATACCATGCATTGTTAAAAGAGAGCAAAGTGGGGTTTTTTTCTCAGCCTTTTATTTCTCCTGGGTTTTGCTGCACATTCATACACTTACACACATGAGGGAAGGGAAAGCATTACTCACCACTTTCCAGTTATGCGCTTTTTGTTCATTTGTGCGTTTATATGCAGCAGTAATAAACATTCACTTTTTTGCATTCAAGGTATTTCCTATATTTTTTTATTTATCTTTGGGCTACCTTGGAAAACCTTTCCCCGCTGTTTCTTTATATTAGTATTATTATAAGTTGAACCATCTGGTGAGAGTCCATCTTGTAATAGGGGCAGTGGTTCTCACTGGGTCAACAGTTCACACACACACACACACACATATGATTACCGTAATACATAGTTTTGTGGGCTTGCTTTAATGATTAGGGGGGTTTGCTTGTAGGCCAATGGGAGGACAATGGGCCAGAATATTGATGACATCTTTTCAATCTTCTCAGTGAAATCGACATGTCTAAAAAATGTGTCGGCACAACAAACAGGAACCTCAGATGCAAACAAAAGATAGACATTTCAGACTTAGACTTAGCAGTAGATGGGGACATGCATTACTTGCATGTCCAAGTAATGGACATGCAACATTAGATTTCAGTCAAGGGGCTGCACTCATATGAACAGTGATTTGGGGAGTAGAGTCAAAAGACTTTAAGGAAGCGAAGTGGAAGAACAAAGAGCATGGAGTGTGAATGCAGCTTTCTAGGACTCGTCATATGTACTTTAGGACCCACTTTCTCACTTTCTCATGGTGTCATCTATCTTATGGTATCTTCTTATCTACTTATTTTATTTGCATAGCACTTTTCAAGATACTCAAAGACACTTAATAAATAAAAATAAATAAAAACACAAATACATAGCAAGTAAAAAAAACTATACTAAAACCAACTAGCTATGTAAAAGCAAGGGATAGGTCAATAAAGCAAGGCACAAAAAAATGAGATAGCACAAACAGAAACAGTAGTGGTCAATGAAACCCTTCTGAAGTTCATAATCAATGTTTTTAACTCTGTGTTTTTAACTTTGTGTCATGAATAGCACATAGATTAAAGGGGTTTTCATTATTTTTGCAGCGCACTGGGTGTTTGTTTGTATTTTTCTAGAAGCAGAAATAGCAATTTCAGCATATCTTTTGTTGCGGAACATCTCCCAGAATGTATGAACTTATTCAGGTCTCACTTTTTTGGACTTGGCACTAGTTTCACGGTTCAGATTGAATCACCAAAACTAAGAATCTTGTGATGCACCATGTGCCTCGGATCAGATGACACCCTTGATTTCAGACATCATATGGATCATTTAGGTAATTTATACACTGTAAATGACCCTCATTTTGCGATTGGAGCAGTGTGTTGGGAGTGAGCAGGGACTTTTGCTTGCTGTGGATAAGACTGTCTGCTAAAGCTTGTATATGTCAATCTAAAAGTGTAAATGCTGGCCTCTGACCTCTGACCTCTCTATGATGGGAAGCAAGCAAAAATAAAGGCTGAATAAAGCACCACATTAAAAGTTCCTGTACATATACTGTACACAGCAAACAGACACACACACATACAAGCGTTGACAAGCAAGGCGCTCAAAAACGGCCCCACACACACATCTACACACTAGACACACACATACACACATACACACAGGATTATTATACTTTGGGGTTTTTCAGTTTTTGTTTTTATACAGTTTTCACATTTTTTTTCAAATTTCAGTTTAGTTTTATTTTAGATTTCAGTGTCGGTTTGGTAGTTTTAGTTTAATTTTTATTTTTCACAAATGTTTAGTTTTAGTTTCGTTTTTATTTAGTTTCAGTTCTAGTTTTAGTAAGGTGTAAAAGTTAAGAACAGGTATTTTGTATATGTTAACATAACAAATATTGCGTAATACAAACAACAAATCAAAAATTCATTTTCATATTTATTTACATGAAATATTTTTCAAAAATAGCCTAAAATTCTACACCCAAAATCCATTCTCTTTTTAAGCCTGTACATAAGCATAAAGACAGTAAAAACATTTAACGTATATAATTTTATTTTAGACTTTGTCTAGTCTTGTTTTCATTTTTTATTTCAGTTTTCGTTGTACTTTTAGTTTTCTATACTAACCTTGACACATACAAACAGGAACATTCAGCATGCCCATGATAAAGACTGTCGGCCTCCAAAGGGGAAAATAGCATGTTTCATCTCTAAAGCCTGTGACTCCAAGCTGTAACTTCACCTTGGTAACCTCTGTGTGTTTTGTGTGAGAAATTTCAGCTCGCATTCGCTCTGGCAGCTCCATAAAAAGCCATAACACACGAGATGAAGTGCGTGGAATGCATGTTATTATGAAATCTGCTGTCTTCATGGGTCTGCTGAGATCATACTCCACTGGCATGGAGTGGATGTTTCAGGAAAAAAAAAAGGTTGACAGGGTGTAAAACTATGGACTTTCTCTCTGAGACTGTGGGAGAGATTTTATCTTGGACTGACATGACTAACTTTTGATGAAGTTAAAAAGTAACAGTCTTATCAAGTTGCTATATCTGCCTCTGCATCTAAGTTCGTTTGAGGGGATGACCTGTGGGTTTATACCCCATGGTTGCTTGCCAGTATAGCTGTATAAACAATATATATCTATAGGCCTATATGTATAGTTTTGGTTGACAACATGACAATGTCTTTAAAGACTGGATCCTCTATGTTTTATATGAAAAGATGAACTTCAGATATGTAGCTTTCTGGAAATTAACTGCAAATGTTTCAATAATGATATATTGAACAATGAATGAATGAAACTTTGAACTTTTCTGTGTCTTATATGGCACTAGCTGCAGCAGACTTTGTTTTGCTAAAGGCTTATTTCTGTAGGACAAGGAGGAACTCACATCAGGAAGTGTTTTGGTTCCAATTCCACTCTGTTGAACTTAAAAAAAAACAAATTCACAAATACAGTATGTTTTCAGGGCAATGCATGTGGAAAAAAAAACAACCTTATTTTCACCATTGGACATCAGACAGAAGATGCGGCCCAGCCATGTGACCGACTCTTATCAGCATCTCCGCCTGACGTAACATGGGGAGTCGGGGGGGAGGGGGGGGGGACAGGCACTTTTCGAAGGTTAGGGAACATTTTTATTGACTTTTTATAAGGCTGTAAACACCGGGGGAAAAGGTAAACAGGTTACAATGGGACATCAGGCAGCGGTCAGGTATGCGTCCCCATTGGCTGAGCTGAAGGCGTGTTCGGGAAAAACTGACTGCTGAGGCTAGCCGTCCATGACCCGCCTCGCTGCCTGACTGTCCTACAAAAGAACAAGAGATATGAAGAAGAGGGAACCCAAACAGAGAGGTGGTTGACTCGGAAGGAAGTCACAACACACATGGCGGCTGACGACTCTCCCCATATGTGTCGATGCCAAACAACAACCCAAGGTCCAACGGCGTCACGGCATACCTCATCACTGTTGTGGAATACAGATGTTTTGGCTACAAGGGGAAAAAGAAATGTACTCTAACTATGACTTGCAATACTGACTGACACTGTTGAACAGTCAGGGGAACTCTTGACATTAGACTTTGACAAGCCTCGGGGTCTTCAGCCTATATTTACATAAAGATATGTAAACTGTACTTAATGTCAATATTGGCTTATGTTGACTTAAGCAATGATTATTACAGTTTTGTCCTGGACTAGATGTACTTTAAAATTTTGTGGTTTTGGAATAGGCCCAATAAATGAAATTACAAAATATAAACACTTAATTTCCCATATTGACCCATATTAATCTATGACGTAATTGCATGACTTGTATGACTGTAACTGACACAAAAACTGGAAACTGGAGTTTCAGAAATCTCAGCACCTGGTGAAGAAATCGTTGAGTCATTGGTAGTGAGCAACAACCCTAACCGCCCACAGATACATTATGGTTATTTTGTGCCATGTGGCAGTAAAAAAAAAACTTTTTTCCCCTTTAAAATGATAATAATGATAAGAAACTTTATTTATATAGCACTTTTCTTAACAAGGTTACAAGGTGCTTTACAATAAAACCATAACCTAAATACAGACAATACAGATTAGATAAATAAAACAAAGGTAAAAGCAATACAAGAGTAAAGGAAGGACCTTCCTTTGATACAATGTATGAGTAAGGACCAGGAATCAAAGAGTGTCAACATGATTTTTAGTGTTTCAAAAAGCCAATTAAAGTTTTCTCATCAGATTTCATGTACTTTCAATTCTCCTTTTTTCCATGGCTAGAAGAGACCAACTTTCAGCCACGTAACCCAAACATTAGAACAGTTTACCCTCCCATCGTGGGACGTGTCCCATGAGCAGAATCCGTAAGCCATAAAGAAGCCTGCAATCAAAAGGATCAAGTGTTTATTTATGACTTAACTGGCTCTGATTTATAGCACATGTTCATAACAGGATGTACCATGTGGTATGTCGACACACAGTCTGACAGTCTTAAAATTCTACATTTCTCGTCAGTTCTCTTTGTCTCCATGGCTAGAAGAGACCAAACTTACAGCCAAGAAACCCAAACATTACAAGGTCAAAAGGGAAGTAACAGTCTATCGGTCACTGTCAAGTTATCTGTACTCTGGAAACACCTGGATGGCCCATGTGTATATAGGAGCTGCTATCCTGGGAAACAATCTGAATGCATGTCACTGTAAATGAATGTAAATGAACTGTGAAAAGGTTTTCTGCTGTTTCACACTTGACTCACTACCTTGGGTGTGTGTACATCGCTTTACATCACATTGTTCTGCTTCACATTTGTTACGGCACATTGAGTACAGTGCATTCAGTCCAGGTGTTTTGAGTGTGTGTGTGTGTGTGTGTGTGTGTGTGGAGGGGGGTGGGGGGGGACGTGTCCTGTGAGCAGAATCCATAAGCCATAAAGAAACCGACAATCAAAGGATTAAGTGTTTATTTATGGCTTAACTGGGTTATAGTGCCTCTCGTTTATAACCCATGCTCATAACAGGGTGTACCGTATGCTATGTCAACACACACAGTCTTACTGGCAATAATAACAAAACACCTTAATCCTCCTTTTGAGGCAATAAATACATCAATAGATTGCCCAATTTGCCAAAAATGATGAATAATAGTTCTGCTGCTGCCATTTCAGCGGCTGAAATAATTAATTTTGTCCCACTTGTCAATCCCCATTTCTCCTAAAGGCAGTATAACCCATCTCCACTGCCTCAAAATACTCCTGTTGTTGTCACCCTTAAAGTGGGGGTATGGCAATCTGGGGGGCAACATGGTTGGGCAATGCCCCAGCACAGGAAGACAGAGGTTAATGAAATGTTTTCACATGTTTCCTAGCCACAAAGCAGCAACGTGCTAAAGCCAAAAAGTTCCCTTTCACTAGTTTTCATATTATGTCTCTGCTGGAATCACACAAAATGAGATTAGCCATCGGTATTCAACAGAAAATGTCCTATTTCATGTTTCTGCAAAAAGGCTTGACATATTGGTGGACAACCAATCTTTTATCAAAAATCTTTCAACAACAGTTTATCCTCTGACAGTATTTCAGCTGTGTTGGCAGCTTCAGCAGCAGCACCACTTGTTTTATCTTTAGGGTCCATGCAGAATGCAGAGAGTGGATGTAGGGGATGCGTGGTGAGACATGTGATGCTCAAACCTCATACTGACACTGCTGAGAAATCAATGCAAACCTTGACATCAGACTTTGACAAGCCAGTCAAGGGCTCTTGGGACAATATTTACTTGGGTAATTTTATATAAACATATGTGAATTGTATGCTTATGCTGACTAATTAAGTGATTGTTTTCAGGTTGGACCTGAGCTTCAAAATTGTATGTTTCTCAAATAGGCCCAATCTATCAAAGTGCAAAATATAAACACTACATTTCACATATTGCTGGCTAGAATAGCCTGCATGGTGGGAATCAGACAGGCCATATTAGACACGTGATGTTCAAAACAAGAGAGAAGATATCTTGTTTTGTATCAGGGAGAACAATGGGATACTGATCATTAACTTGTCGATTGATCAAAATGACTTCCCATTTCCCTAAAGTCACGCTGCAATAGAGTTTTATGGAGCAATAATAATGATCTGAACATCCGCTCCCACGTGCCTATGCAGGATTTAAAATAACCGATGTGAGAAATGTGTTTGCTGCTGGGAACAGGGTGCGTGAAGATCAGAAGATGATGACCCTCGTGTGCGTGTTTCCTCCTTGAGGCACATTATTTTGAAGGTGTGTCAGCCGCGCCAATGGGGCCGTCCGCATCCATATGCGTCATTTTTCGCGGAGGAGGGGCAGGGTGCGCGCGGCCTATAATAAAGCGGGTGACTGCACTCATCACTCAGACACAAGTGACGGGACAGAAGACAGAGATCAGAGGAACAACAACCTCCACTGAAGAAAAAATCATAACATTTATTTTCCAGCTTCTCTAAGTTATTTTTTTCTATTTTATAAGAGCGGGACTCCCATTCCACTTTTTGCCGCATTGGAATTTTGCTGCGCTTAATATTATATTTATATTTATATACATTTTTTTCTCGGATCAAACACTTATTTTACCTTAAAGAATGTTCCCAGAGGCAAACAAAGGGTGAGTAGCCGATAATGAATAATAGACTTGTGATTCATATGCACCGCCGCACACTGACTGCACATTTCCAAGATAAAACGGGACTGACGTTGTACCACGCAAACCCACCGGTCGAGCGGCGGAGGATGTTGCGTCATTAACACTGTCTGCATGTGGAAGATTCACCCCGCAGCTTCAACACATGTGCCATTCAACTCATGTGCCATTCTGCGCTCGTTTTGCCTGTCTTGGGTAAAATACCGGGAATGGTTTGCTGACATATTTCTATTGGGACTTGAAGTGTTTCTGTGGCACTCTATAGGCCTTATCATATTTTATTCTATCTCTTATGGTACCGCTAATATTCATATAGAATGACTGTGATATTTGTATTTGGATGCGCTTATACATTAATTTACAATACTCTAAACGGGGGTGAAACTAACAGATAGCCCATGATTTTATTAGAATGGAGGGGCAAGTTGATTGGAAAGTCGCCGGTAGAGTTCAAAGACCTGAAAAAGACACTCCAAGACAATACATTTCGCTATTTTGGCGTTTTTTAAATCCGTAAATCCTAATCTTTGCTACCTACAAAAAACTCTTATAAACTCCTGTGTCATATTTTTACTTTATTTATACTGATTCAGTAATGGCAGTAAGTAATATGCGGCCTGGTGATGGCAAGCACAGCTGTCCTTAACTACTGAGCATAGGGAATTTGATATTGTGTCTGTGTGTGTGTACGCGTGCGTGTGACCTTTCAGCAAGTGCATGACATGACAGGCGTTATCCTGCTGTGACTCTACAGGAATGTGCGTGCGTGTGCGCGTGTGTGTTCGCGCGCACTTGCAAGTCATATCCTTATGAGTAGCAGGTCTTCTTAGATTAGGCCTACTGCCCAGGAAGCATCTTATCCTGTAATCTCACAATAATGATCACATCACATGTTCAGTACTGAATTAGGAGGCAAAGATTTGACAAGCATTAACTCGGTACCATAAATTGACTACATGTGAATAATGACTCTGGAAATTTGAAAAAACTGACATGATTGTCCTTTTGAAAAAGAACTAGACATTTGAAGGATACAATACAAATATTACAACAAAACTTAAAAAAAAAAAAAGAATGCAGCTACTGGGCTATATGTCAAAAATGATACCACAGAAAATCCTTTAGTAATGCCATAGGAAATAAAAAACACAATAAAGAATGCTAAGGTCCATATGAACTCACTATTTACCAGCTGAGACACACTATAAACCCCTATAGGAATATCATACTGATTATGTTAGGATTATGTTTCCTAATGATGAAGTGTCAGTGGTCATTTTGCAAGATCCTGAGCTTCATGAGGCTCGATGAAATGTGCTTTTGCATCATTTTAAGATAACAGCAACGCAACTGGCACAAGCCGATGCCGCAACCCTTCCACTGATTACCAGTGGATTTGGTAACGCTGTCACCGGTCACCCAAACCTCAAACCTCCAACCTCCAACCTGCCCTCCCTCTCTTCCAGCTACAGCTACGAGGACTGCAAGACCACCGCCGAGTGGCTGCTGGCCCAGACGGACGTGCGCCCCATGGTGGGCATCGTGTGCGGCTCGGGCCTGGGGGGTCTGGCCGACATGCTGAAGGACCAGGTGGCCTGCAACTACAAGGACATCCCCAACTTCCCCCAGAGCACTGGTGAGTCGAATGATGTCTAGATAGATAGATAGATAGATAGATAGATATGAAGGTAGGTAGATAGATAGATAGATAGATAGATATGAAGGTAGGTAGATAGATAGATAGATAGATAGATAGATAGATAGATAGATAGATACATGGTAGGTAGATAGATCCAATCCACATACTGGTGGCCATAACATATACAGCATAACTTATATAACAGTCTGTTATTGACTTGACTCATGATGGGAACTGGTTCAGCAGGGTTGACAGCAATTGAAAGGTTTCAGTCAGTAAGTGCCGTATATCCCTTCTGAGGAAAAAATATTACCTGAAATCACTCAATATTTCTAAAACATATAGATGACTGCTTTCAAAACTGTTAACTATTTGCAGTCAAAGTCTTATAACAGCTAATAACGTGTTCCTAATGGAGGTTGTGCCCCTTCAACTGCTGACTGGCTGCCATGCATTGTTACTGTCTCCTACTGACTGGTTGCATTGTTTGTTGCAGTGCACGGCCACGCTGGGCGGCTGGTGTTCGGCACCTTGAAGGGGAGGCCATGTGTTTGCATGCAGGGACGCTTCCACCTGTACGAGGGCTACCCCATCCAGAAGGTAGGTCTGCTGCAAGAGTGCCAACCAGTTACACAACAAGTCAAACAGTCCATTATCACATTGTGGTTGTTGTAACTTGAAAACCAGTGCGCCCTGTCCCTATACAAAACATTCTGTCACATCCAAGAGTATGTGGTGTGCAAAATAGATAACAGTAAGACCATTAAGACCAATTAGCTTACAATGGCAGTTACCAATAAGAAATGCTGTATGACACCTCTCCCTTTATAGCTCAATGGGAAGAGCAAAAGAACTGCCCAACAAATGGTTATGTTACATATATATATATGTGTGTGTGTGTGTGTGTGTGTTTCCAGATCACACTGCCCATGCGCATCTTCAAGCTCCTGGGTGTGGAGACGGTGGTGCTGACCAACGCCGCCGGAGGCCTCAATCAGGACTTTAAAGTGGGAGACATCATGATCATCAAAGACCACCTCAACATGCCCGGCTTCGCTGGCAACAACCCGCTGTCTGGACCCAACGATGAGAGGTAGGTGGAGCAGTGTGCCGCTGTGTGTGTGTGTGTGTGTGTGTGTGTGTTAGACCTGTGCGAAAAAGTGTGTGCATATAATAAGAATTCACCAGAACAGTGCAGATAGTTTCAAGTAAACTGTCGCTAACAGAAAAACTACCATGACTTTCAAACATTTTCCTGTGGTCGGTACTCACTGCTGCATGTGACAAACACCACCCATCCAGTGCTCCAGGCAGACGCAGTAATATTAATCAAACAAACGCCCGACGTGTTTGTCTGGAAACCTGTCGCGCTCGTTTACACACATTCCACAAAAAGAGCCTCAGGAACCCTCTCCCCTTTGCCCTCTCTCACCTCTCCATCCCTCCCTCCATTTCTCTCTCTCTCTCTCTCTCTCTCCCAGGTTCGGTGTGCGTTTCCCCTGCATGTCTGATGCGTACGACAGGGAGCTGCAGCAGCTGGCCATGGACGTGGGACAGGAGCTGGGCTACACAGACTTCCTGAGGGAGGGGGTGTACTGTGTGCTGGGCGGACCCTCGTTCGAGACCATCGCCGAGTGCCGCATGCTGCACAAACTGGGGGCTGATGCTGTTGGTGAGTAGCGTGTCTCATACCAACCCGAGGGTTCTTTTTGTGGAGCTTCATGCTGATTGCTGGTCACTGATACATATCATAGTAAAGTAATGGTATTTGGGCAGCACTAATACGTCAGTAGTTAGCCTTTAAAGCTGCACTAGGCAAGACTTTTATCACAAAATGGGAAGAGCGTCCCAAACCCCCCCCCATTGAGACCCTGTAGATTCACATTATTTGCCCAAATGACATTCTGGTGTCCCTTCTCCACCCACAAGAAGTGACGAATCAATCAATCTTTAGAGCAAAATCCAAACTGTCTCCTAAACAGCAGTGAGCTGCACTCCGTCCAGAGAAAGCTGGACTCACCAACGTTAGATCTTTTCCTGTCTCGTCTCTTTGGTTTCCTTTGGTATAAAGCATCACAGACCGGTTGGTAAACATGAGCGAAGTTCATATTTTTTTAGTTACCTCTCTAGTGCAGCTTTAAAAGAGTCAGGATTATCTAAGAACTATTACAACTGCACTGTTACTACGAATGCATATGAATACATGTATTTAACATCAGTCTCCTCTTCTTTTCTCGCCAGGCATGAGCACAGTCCATGAGGTGATCGTTGCGCGCCACTGCGGCCTGCGCGTCTTCGCCCTGTCGTTGATCACCAACCAGGCGGTGATGGACTACGACAGCGAGGAGAAGGCCAATCACGAGGAAGTCCTTTCAGACGGGCAAGCAGAGGGCGGAGCAGCTGGAGAGGCTGGTCTCCACCATGGTGACCAGGATCGAGCACAACAACAACTACGCCTAAAGAGACGCCACGCTGAGAAGGGGGGCGCTCATGTGTTATGAAGGCGATTTTAAGTGGTTAAGGCTTCCCATTTTATCCCACTGTGCCAAAGAAAATGCCATTTTGTTTATTTAATCTTTTCCAAGTTACGATGGAGATGGGTGGGTGGCTGGTTGGGTTAAGAATGGGTGTAGTTTGTTTTTTGGTGTAGGTCACAAGATGATTTGCATTATAGTCATCCAAAGAATCTCACTTTGACATAACATGTAGTCAAACTAACTCAGGATCAGTCAAACAGAAGATGCTGAAGCCAAGTAACCTGTTTTCATTCCTCTGTGCCTCGTCTGAGATCAGAACATCCAAGCTGACCTCGCAGCTCATGTCTGACCCTTTGCTATTTCAGCTATGCCATTCTTCTCCTTCCTCTTTGTAATACACAAAAGAGCAAATTTGTACATTCCTTCAGTAAGTGGACCCAAAAAAAAAGGTCGCTTCATAGTTTTTTTTTCGTATCCTTTAAAAGGGGGTGTTTCTGTTTTAACTTAATATTTGATCTGCTTGTATAAATGTCTGCAATTTAACTTAACAATGAGCAAGAATCTGCTGTAAAGATCATAATGTTATGGTACTGTGGTTGAGCTATGTACATTAGTGAACATAATGTATTTGACTGTTCTTGTTTTTTTAATATGAATGTTGTTACTAAAGTTATTAAAGTTACTATTTATTACTATACATGAGTCTGGCTTGTTTTTTGGGTATGGATGGGAGATATTTCTTTTATGTCTGACACTGTGAATCATACTCATTTGTAAAAGGAGAGAACTTTTACTCAGACTATAACCATCAAAGTCTTCACCCTTTTCAGCCTTGATTTTTAGATTCAGCACAAATCTTTAATCATTAATTAGGAATGCTGAGACTCGTGAAAACCTCCCCATGTTTATTCATGTTCGATCCAGAGGGACCCAGAATGTTCACATATTTTAAACGATAGTTAATGTTAAACTAGCAGTATCTGGTATTTGTAACTGGACAGGAACTGTCCACTAGAATAATGGCATTCTGAGACTTTTACATACATCCTCTATATTTTGGGGCTGTCAATCGATGCCCCTCAATGAGTGATTTATTTTTTTCTAAAATCAGCGTAACATTTTGGAATAGAACTCTTCAAATACAAAGTTTACTTGCTCCCCCGGTTGAGTAGAAATTAGTTTAGGCAGGCTGACAACATATCACATTTCACACTGCATGCATACAACGTATCTGTAAATCCCTATTGCATAATTGTATACCTTTACCTAAAATATCGACATGTTCTTGTTCCCTTTGAGCGGCAAGATAAAGCAAGGCTGACACATCCCATTTTTAAACCACTGACATCCGATTCAAACCATGATATAAAAGTTTAAAGTTAATTCTTTTTTTCATATTTTGTAAAACTTGATAAAAAAGTGCCATGCATAATAATAAGCAGGTATGTCCTAATCATAAATAGGATTTGTTTTGAAGAAATGCATATAACACAACACATTCTCTATGATACAGCAGGCCACCATTGTCTCTGCATGAACTGCGGGGCCCGGTCATGGTTCATGAGCGGGCCCCTTATGCTGAGGCGGAAGCAAAGCTTGGCACAAGATGTAAACAAAAACTGTCAGGCCAGCAGCCTTCCTACAAAGGTCTAGTAGAGATACATAGTGTGCATATTCATATTCACTGAATGCTGGGTGTTGAGATAGGCTGGGACCAGAGCCTGCACACTCAGCAGCTCTCTGCAACCGCAGCTGACACCAACACCATGATAACTGACAGCAGGTTCAATTTCTCTCCTATCTTAATACCATAATCAAAGTTGAGAGCAGTAGTCTGCGGCCAGCACCATGCAGATTGGAGTTTCACTTATTCAAGGATTTCACAGAGGCAAAGCTGCTCTGGAGGCAGAAATAATCTTATTGGTTGAATTAAACCTCAGTGGGCGGAGCCAAAGAACCACATTTTTATGGAGCACAAGTTGGCCAACTGGCAAACTTGAATGACACATAAAAAATGATTTATTTTTCATTCATTCATGACCATGGCATTCATGATCTTGGAAGGTAAACAGGTTAGCTAACTGCTTTCCTAGATAGCATAGATAAATTAGTACAGCTAGACTGCATTTTTTTCACCAAGCAAGCTAGCTAGTTAGCTAGCAAGAGGTTTCATAAAATTAAAAAATCTCTCTTACCTCTTGCCTTTTTCGCTGGGCTTCAGTCTACTTAGCCATAAAAATTGTGGTTCTTTGGCTCCGCCCACTGAGGTTTAACTCAACCAATGAGATTATTTTTGCCTAATGTTTGCATAACTAAGACTCCAATCTGCGAGCACCATGGAGGCCCCAACCCTGTCAGTGTTACCACAGAGTTGACTGCCAGGCTACGAGAAGTGACCTTCCTTCCATTGGCAAAATAGGTAGCAAGTCTAGGCAATGCTTTGGCGCATGTTCCCAATACAGGCATTGTAAACATGAATTTACAGTCTTATAGCATCAGAGGGCCTCAGCAGCGAGGAGCATGGAGGAGAGGAAGGACCGGAGAAAAGGCACTTCTGAACTGACACACACTGGGACAGGGACAGGGGCAGGTTGCAGTGCAAGAGTTACTGAGGACATCCAGGAGACGTCCAGCCATCTCTAGGCAAACATGGTCAGGGAGATCCACTGTAGAACAGGGAGAGGAGAGAAAAAGAGGCTATATGCACTGCCACAAAGTAGACTCCCAAAAACAAAATGTTAATTAGAGAGTAATCACATGTATCTTAATAGAATGTACACACAAGCTATTATGGAAATGAGAAGTAAATGTGCAACACGTGAACACATCTGCAAAACTTTCAGTATAACTACAAATGTAGATGAAATCTGGATGAACTGCAGAGATGTAGTATGCATGAACAATATGAAAGGGTTTCTAGAAAAATGTGAATGTGCCGTCTTACTTGGAAGAAGTTGAGGGACATGACACCATCTGCATCTGTGTCCATTGTCTTGAAGGTCTCTGCAGGGCGAGAGGCAGAGAATCACTCACTGTACAAGCCCAGCTACTGGGTAGAAAACCTGATAATCTGATGTTATGTTTCATCGCATTCTGAACCTTTAAAATTAGATCACGCGGCTCTCATGGTACAATCACACTTTAGCATCTTGAGCATTAATCATAATATATGTTTATGACAGTCAGCAACTCATCTTAAAGGGAAAATAAAGCCAAATAGCAGAGAGGCTTTATGTATTTCAAAATTGAATTTCATTGACAAATTTCAAGCTGAAGAAATTGATCTGGGTTCCAGGCCTTCAAATCTCAAGATTTACTTTGTCCTCTTGATGGGAACCAATGTGGAAACTCTTCAATCAATGGCTCAAGATAACACTCTTGTATCATAGATTTACTTTTTTTTTTTTTATCACACCAAAATCCAGTCTCTGTAGAAATTGCTAAAACACCTAAATGCACAGTAGCGGTGTTAGTGCATTCACCAAACAATTAAATAATCTGAAATAGAAGTCTTAACTTGATTTGAAAGTTTGAAAGTTTTCCCTTTAAAGGAGCAGTTCACTCCCAAAATGAAAATTCTGTCTTTATTTATTCACCCCCATATCAGTCCAAATTCCACTTAAATTTGCACAAAACACAGTGAGTTAGTGGTAACAGTCTTTTGGTCTTTGGGTCTTTTGGACTCAGTGCATTTATTTTGGCTTTTTTCTTTTGTATTACAAAATACTTTAATTATGCTGCACAAGCTGTTTAGAGAAATTTGATGGTTCATTTTATGAGCTGTGTGTTTGGTGGTCGTATGAACTTCAGTGGCGCTTCGACTGACATTGGGGTGAGTGGAAAATGGCTGAAATTTCCTTTTGGGGTGAACTGCTCTTTTAAGAAACTGAGGGGAAGTTATTAAGGGTGTGCAGCAGTGGGACTCACTGAACATAGTCTCCAGTCTGACCAGACAGGTGACAAAGTTGTCGAAGTCAACCGACAAATCAGCCTCTGTGTAGCGCAGGATGATCAGCTGGAACAGGTGGTTGGTCAGCTTGAATCCTGCCAGTGGAAACAGGAAAATCAGACCAAGAGTGGCTAAAAATCTTTACATAACAGCAACTTCTTTGCATCTTTGGAATAGGAAACACGATAACCCAGTTGTAATCCCCTTTCAAAGTGTGGAATCAAGTGTGAAAATGTCTTTTGGCTCTTGCAACTTGCACTTGAACGTGTGTATTTTGGGAAGTACCTGCAGCTTCAAGAGCCATCCTCATCTCATAGGAACTCATGGTGCCAGACTTGTCCACGTCATGCTCCCTGAATACAGTCTAGCATGATGATACAGACAGACAGAGGCAGAGGAAAACAACAGACAGAAAAGAAGAATAGACAGAGACAGAGACAGACAAGCAGTGAGACGGCAAACGTCACAAACAGATGAGAAACCGGCACAGTGGCCAGATCTCAAAACAAACAGCTGGATGACGCAAGTACCATGAAGCGGGATCAATACTCTTTGACCTGATTTCAATATTTGACCGGCCTGCGTTTAAACTCACCAGGTATCGTTTGATCTTTTCCCAGAGGACATGGAACTCCGTCAGCCCCAGTTTGCCACTGCCGTCCGTCTGGCCAGAGATGTTAAGGAACTTGATCTTTTGTTTACCTTGCTCTAAGTGTTATATTGATGAATAGTAATAATGTGATTCTTTTTACTCCCTGTAGGGAATTTCTCAACCCGCTTGTCCTACGGTTGAAGGACAGAGTCCATTCTCACTAACAATAATAATACATTTTATTTACATAGCACTTTCTCAAGAACTCAAAGCACTTTACAGCATAAAAACGGCATTAAAAAACAGCTGTTGGGAGGTTTAGATTTACACTGAAAGCCATTTGATTTACACTGAAAGTAAATTCCAAGATCTCCCAGACAGCAAAATGTAACAAACACGCTTCCAGAGAATATTTATGTATCATCAACAGTGGTGGAAGAAGTACTCTGATCCTTTACTTCAGTAAAAGTACCAATACAGCAATGTAAAAATACTCCATTACAAGTAAAAGTCCTGCATGAAAAATCCTACTTAAGTAAAAGTACATAAGTATTAGCAGCAAAATGTAGTTAAAGTATTAAAGTAAAAGTAGTGGTTTGGTCCCTCTGACTGATATTTTATTATATATGACATCATTAGATTATTAATACTGAAGCATCAGTGTGTAAGCAGCATGTTTCTGTTGTAGCTGCTGGAGGTGGAGCTAGTTTGAACTACTTTATATATAGTTAGCTAGTTTAGTCCAGTGGTTCCCAACCTAGGGGTCGGGCCTCTCCAAAGGGTCACCAGATAAATCTGAGGGGTCATGAGATGATTAATGGGAGAGGAAAGAAGAAAAAACAAAGTTCTGATACACAAATCTGTTTTCAGTTTTTGGACTTTTTCTCAAATCTTGGATTTTTGCTGAAAATTTGGATCATTTGAACATTTATTGAAATGAAACCATGTGAGGTTTAGAGGGAAAAATCACTATTTGGTGGAGCTGTTAACAACTCATAGACATCTGAAATGTGACCCGACTACACACTGCTTTTTGTAAGACGTCAAAAGCCAAAAAGGTTGGAAACCACTGGTTTCATCTTTAACAATGTGTTGTATTTTAAAAGCTTGTTATATTATCCATTGTGTCAAATCTCCATCTGAAAAGTAACTAAAGCTGTCAAATAAATGTAGTGGAGTAGAAAGTACAATATTTCCTTCTGAAATGTAGTGGAGTGGAAGTATAAAGTAGCATCAAATGGAAATACTCAAGTAAAGTACAAGTATCTCAAAATTGTACTTAAGTACAGTACTTGAGTAAATGTACTTAGTTACTTTCCACCACTGATCATCAATAATGGAGAAAAGCTAGGTACCAAAATTAAGAGCTAAGCCTATATTTTCTTTTAACCCCATCTCATATCAAGGATACATCCATGAGGTTTATCATACTGCGGCAAGCTTCTTTAGTGAAGCCGTCCGTCTTCAGGTCTTTATCTGTTCGCATGAGAACAGAAAAAGGAAAGGGATTATTTTTGTGGCATTGCTGTTCCGAAATGAAACATCCAACATTTGAAAAAAAAAAAGTGATGCCTACTCTTGCAAAATGATAGCACAAAATTCAAACAAATTATGGTACTTTTTTGGATCTAGCAGATAAATTGTGACAAAATTGTAACACTTACAGACTGGATCCTCTATATTTTAGAGATATTTTTTCCCAAAAATGGATAAATTGCAA